>NC_050602.1:24502500-24532500 GCF_013368585.1 Megalops cyprinoides | reverse complement strand
ATTAGTAAAAGAAGTATGCATTCCAAAGCAACGCATTACAAAACAGTGGTACCTGGCTGTCAAAACCAGCTCAGGAGTGTCAATACAGCATTTTGATTGGAGCATTAATTAGAAATCATGTCCAATCAAAAGTGCGTCCAGCTGGCCGCTCTTCTATGACTGTCTAAAAAAAAATTAAAAGCCGCACGATTTCTATTTTTTTTTAACTCAATGATCGATGGGTAACTTGTACATTTGTACACTTTCACAGCACAGGCATGCTGTTTACAGCTGGGAAGTCCATACTGAAAATATCTTATGGATGTGTTTTTCCTGCACTGACCAAGCAGTGCCATATTTTTATATCAGTACATAATAGCCTTTGTCACGGAAGTATTGATTCTAGACATTTAAACACTACAGTGTTCTCTTCACCTGGTTTCCAGCAAATTGGGCCAAAACGAAACTCGTTCTGTAGCTGCTATGGTTATTGTGAAAATCTGTTCTTAAGTTTCATTTTGTGAGCGCTGATGACCATTCTGTTGTCTCAGAACAGTAATGGCTGATTTTACAGTTATAACACAAATCCCAAACAAACTGCAGCATTCTCAGGATACCAGCCAGCCACTCCTGAATACATACTGTTGATAACTATCTATCAGAGTAACAAATCTCAATGACAATATTGGTGACTGCCAAATGTGGTCCTGTCTGTCTACTCATGATGGGAAACTGAGGCTTTATAAACCACAGACCAGATGAGGTAATCGTGTGTTATCAGTGAACTGAAACAACCTTTGTATCTGGCTATGAAGAGCAAAGTATTCTGATTGGTTCAAACAAGTCAGTGATTGACAGTTCATGGTGGCACCGCCCACTATAGGGTTCATGAAGCCTCAGTCTCCCATTACTACATTGCTAACCAGCCTGTCTTCTTTACCACCCTAAGTCACCTCTTCCCGGGAGAGTTGTCGGTCACCTGCTAACCACTGACATTTAGGTTAAGCCAGTCATCTGTTTAAAATAGAGGTGATCTACATCCGAAGAGTAGCCAGGTGTTGTGATGAAAATGGTAACATGCGATGGGATTAAATGGTAGTGGTTTACTGGTGGTACGACTGCTAAGAATACAGGTTATTAAGGGTGACACAGAAAACAGAGGGTGACCCTTGGAACAGGGTTGTAAACCTGCATGTTTTTTCCACCTCACACATTGACACCTCAGGCATGTTTTAAGAATATGACCTTGAGCTCAAAATATTCCTGGATTTTCACAGTTCTGTGCCAATTCCAATGAATAACATTTATTCCCATGCCATACAGAGCAATCCCAATTTATTCAGACTCTAACATGTCCGGTCTTCGGCACATACATTTTCACACAGGGTCGCTCATTGTCCACAAAACACATTATCTAGGACCGTTCTTATCAAGTCCAGTAAAGATACTAACAACCACCAATCATTAAATGGCTTTCTATTTTATTTTTAAATGACTTCAGCTGTCCTCAGTTCTGATTCTTCCCAATGTTTTTTTTTCGTTATCGAAAACAATGTACAATTGCAAGCGTTACACTGAACATGCGAGTTGAATGAATCGCATCGATTCTTTCTACCAAAAACCGCATCTCGGATGCCTGTTTTTAGATGTTTGTCCCTTTCCCCCACCCTACACGTGCTGCTGACCACCGCCGCTGTTCAGGATTGTAAACACAAGTCGATCGTTCCAATCCAAAACAGGGCAATGGTTTGAATGAGAAACCATCGCCCTACACCGAGCAGAAACGTTTCCACACCGAAGTGGGTACTCTCAGTTGATAGGCTACTGTAGATCATTCAGTGCCTACCGAGATTCGCGCATAGGAGGGCTGCGCTCGCTATCCTTAGCAACACAAAGTTGCAGCTCCAACAGTATTTCAGTCGTGACATCGGTCACTCTAGACTGACTCGCTTGACAAGACCGGCTATTATCATAGCCTTGAACTGAGGAATTCATTTCTGAACCATCCCGTTATTTCGGTTACATCGACGAGCAAAGTCCACAGTAAATGTGTGTCAAATACGGAGAATGAATCAAGCAGGAGAATTTTTGTTTTTCTGTTCATGCAGAGAAGAGAATTATTACAATTGTTCATATGTTATGTTATAAATAACAAGCGCGTCTCACAATAGAAACAAACAGATAATGTGATAGCAGTACTCTATGTGCCTTTACAGTTTGGCCGCGACAGTGAGCGATGCTATGTCAAGTAACAGTTCTGCCTGAATAGGCATTCGGATTCCAATGAAAAACCCCGACGCTTGAAGTCTTGCACAAAGGGAACTTGAGCTCAGCGTTATCGAAATACTCACCGTAGTAAGCGGACGGGATCTCTGTTCTTCTTGCCATTGCGCCGCGGACAGAGCGATTCCGACGTGTGTCTTTGTTTTGTTACGATGGCATGTGCGGCGAGTTGTGTGAGAACAGCGTTGTTCACCCGAGCCTCGGCTTATAATGACCCCTCTCCGTTTCCGAGCCACGCAGCAGAACGTCAGCGATGTTTACAGCAGGGGGAAGCGTCATCTAGCGTGGAGTGTGGGTGCTGGGACCCGGGACCCGGCCACAAACAGTCCTCTTAAAGGAGCCGCGCGTCTTTCCAGTCATGTTAACTCCTCTCTCAAAACATTTCTTTGTTCTCTTTGTATGTTTGTGTGCGTTATTTCAAAACTATTTGATTGATGAAATAAGCTCAACTTTCACAAACGTCAGGTATTCACCCTGTTTTGCATTTGCTGCGTGGTATTTAGCCCGACTTACATTTGTTTGGAGAAACAAAGACATCGAGACATCAGCGACCAAGAGATTGCCATTCAACCCGGGAGAGAAGAAGCAGTGTGGCTTCAGTTGTTGTATAGCAGCAGTTTTTTGCCCCTCTCCAAAAGATGCAGTGATGCAGAACTATTTTATTTGGTGATTTTAATTCATTGTTAATTTATTTTATTTATTAGTAATGTATTCAATGTAAATATCATTATTATTGTTGTTGTTGTTATTGTTATTACTATTACAGCTCTCATTTCAACACTTACTTTGGCAACATTGGTGCATTTTTTCATGCCAATAAATACAACTGAATTAACCTGAAAATTGGGGTGGTCCGTTACAATGATATCTATGTTATTGTTATGTACTTCGGAATCACTGCCAAGGAAAGAATGCCTTACATCAGTCCGCATGTCATTGGCACATAATCTCACTTTGTGGGTAAGTAACAACGCTGTACACCTCAAAGCCGGGAAATTAGCAGTAATATAGGCCTACAGCTCAGAGAGCCTTTGGCTGAACAAAGAGCTCACTGTGAAATTCATTTCAAATTAATGAAATATTTTCAATATTCATTAAAAAATCCTTTTTACATTGTTCAGCATTCTCACCATCTAAAGATGAGCTGCTGTAAGGCTAAGGACTAACATATTTGGCAGATTGAAAAGATATGTCATGTTAATATGAAAGGACAACCTAAATTCAAGAGTAGAAACATTTCAACCATTTTACTTTTTGTCCTTTTATGGATTTTCTTATGTACAATCCTGGTCATGACCTGATTCAGACATGTCGTACATTAAATGTACAGAATTATTATCATGTAGCTCTGGAGTATCGGTCAGTAACAAAAAGGTTTAGCCTTCAGCGAGAACAAATGGAAATCTTGTACTTATGCATGACTACTGCGCCCTCTAGTGGGGAAATCGTGCTCTCTGTCGTTCACAAGAATCCGTGTACCCAACTTCAATTTCTGTAGTCATGGACGCATAGCAAACGTATGTTATAATGCTGCACCCGGTACAATTCTTCTATAAGCAAGTTAGGTACCTAGCATTTTAATCTATGTGCATTTATGAAAGGTGCATAAAGTCTTGCTTTGCAGTCTCTCTCCTGCCTGATGGATGAAGCTAAAGGAAGCTGGGTTAGTTCTTGGATAGGATACTGAAAACCAGCTTGCTGAGTGAAGTTAATGGGTTAGTATGGGGCAATCTTCTCTCGGGCCCGACCAGAAGACCAATGTCCCACAGTGCAATGATGGAGACACTGTACTGTGGGAGGCACTGTCTTTCAAATGGAACATTGAACTACGGTTCTGGCTCCATTAAACTATTCACCATTAAAGGTCCCATGGCATTTACACAAGCTGGTGGGTTCCCCATTGTCCAGGCTAAATTCAATCTCTTTCAGTATGGCCTTCTGAAAAACTCATATTTAATTACACAATAATTTCCTCCTTCTCCTACCCTCTCAGCTGATGTGGGGTGAGCAGTCTGCTGTGTAACGGTCACTGTGAATCAACTGCCACCTGGCAGCATTTTAGAAGAGTCACCTTTCCTTGTAAAGATCTTTTCGATCATTGAAAGGTGCCCAATACATGCAGTCCTTTATAATATTTGATATTTTCACTGATTTTTCTGGCTAAATTAGAGCAATAAAATTCAACTGTCTGCAAGCTCTTACCTTAAATGTTTTGGAGATTATAATGTCTGCTTTGTCTTTCTGCTATAAATTCAGTCTGACAAAAGAGGAACAGATTGTTCATAGTTATTGAAGACTCAGGGAGAGGATCCATGGGGAGCCTGCAGGTAGCTACAACATTTCCAAATGCAAACTAATCCTATGCTTCACCACACCACAATACACAGGGATCCCATGAAAATATTTCAATCCTGGAGGACTGAAATCCAGCTCAGGTCATGACTAGCTAGCTCATCTTAAACAGTAATTCCATCTCCAAAGTTGCCTAAATTTGCATTGCAGCAATAAAAAAAAGAAAATTTCACATTTATCCTTAAAACAGAGGAGTATAACCAAATGGTTTAACAAAAACAAAAGTGTAATGTGTAGTTTAACAACTATTTCATTAATGCATGTGTTGGTTGTAACCTTTAATAATGGAAATCCATACCAAAACTTATTTTTTATTGTTGTTCCTGACTAACAATATGATAAATGACATCTCATACAATTCCCAGAATGCATTTTTTGATGCACATGAAGAGAAGAGGCTAAAAGGACCTCACTATGCCTGTTGGGAAATGAAGGCAGGGGCAGCAAGGTTAAAGGGATCACTGTTCCTTTAAGCTGAAATCTTACAAACCAACAACTTTCTTGTAAATAAACAAATTGATTGGTCCAAGACAGCCACCTAAACATGCTTTGAGGAAAATATTGTCATTGTAAAAAAAATACTGATTCACTGCAGGATGCAAGTCAGAACTCAAAAATCCACTCACTTCACACTTCTGCGGTGAGCTGATGCTTAGTAAGTAGACATTTACAAGACAATTAAAATGTAAGGTAAGGAACAGCAGGAAAATAGACTTATTTTAAGGTGTAGTGTCTGTGTAATGGCTGAGGCAAAACCAATTATTCACACCCATCCAATTATACAGCTTGCTCCTGAAGTGGCTCCAGCAAATTCACAGCCAACAAACTCACAGTCTATCAGAATTCCACTAAGGTTTAATCCCATCATTTTTCATACTTGCGTGTAAAATGATAAATATAAGCTATTTCTATGGGCAAACATATGTATATTATCCATCCAACCCAGAGAATATGCTTTCATCACACTGCACCCTGAAGAAAAGGGACTTCACAGAATAAACATCTTTCCATCATGTCTCTTCAGGAAGGAGAAAAACATTTCAATTTTGTCTTTATTATTTCAGAAGGCCTCAGAAGGGCATTAATGCCACTGGCGGTGATATGACACAATGAATAGCATATTCTAATTCCATCACTTGGCGCAATGATGAAAAGATGGCCGCTTCATGAAATGCATGGTATTACAGAGTGGCATTTTCTACCTCCTGAGGAGAGCGAGATGGGGTAATGATGACTTGATGACTAAATGCTGTCGTTAGCATACCATTCTCCTTTTGGTAACGAAGCAATGAATGAAAAGAAGACTCCCTACAATTATGAGGTCGCCAGGATAATTGACGTTGTTTTAAAGTGCTTTATTTCACATAATCCATAGATAGTATTTTTATAGTATTTTTTTATTAGAGACAACATAGGATCCAAAACAATTACTTTCTACCCTCGACTATACTCTGCACTGCACAGCCCTTGTGAAATAATATTTCATCTAGCTTCATTGATGTGGTCATCTCCTCAACATGTTGAAGATGTAATGTATGTCAATATTACAATATTATATACAATACATACTGCATTTTTGACAGACTCAAAAGTATATACTATACATTACAGGGTAAATAAATCTGAATTCATCTTGTGTGTTTGTAAGACAATTCTTATAATACATTATAAAATGTGTATCAGATCTGAAATTTGGTAATGATGTAAGTATCTCCATATATTTAGATATTGCATTTTTGAGTAGCGTCCTTTCTTCCCCTGTTTTCCCTGAACAGGTGTTTTTTTCTCCCCTGGTAAAACTGCAAAAGCTGAACCCAGAAGAGCACAGTGCAGAGTGAGGGGCTGTGAAAGGAACAGGATTAATGATGCTCAGATCAACTGCTGCAGCTGGGTCTGCAAGTGTCTTCGGTGTAGGAGAACAGTCTCCAAAGGACAGCAGTCAGAATGCATGTATCAGGTGGGCCACAAACTCCAAATGCAGGTTACACTCCATTGTACTGTAATACTATGAGAACACTACTCTGCCTGTGTCTACTGTATCTGTTCAGAATGAACCTGCATTTTCTGGCATAGAAAATTTTTAAAAATCTCTTTTCTTCCACAGAAGAATGGTTTAAATTTTCTCTTCTAAAGTGCAATAGTCAGTGGTAGGAGGGGTGTTATGGGAAAAGTATCAGCCAGCTTCTTCACATATCATGACAATGGAGGGATCAGGTTCCCTAGGCATGATGGGAAGACCCTCAGATGTTTATGGTTTTTCATAAGGTTTAAGGTTTTTATGTGATGGGGCATCAGTGCATGCCAGATGGGGTGCAGGCAGCTGGAAGAAGCATCAGCCAGCTTCCTCACAAGCAGTTTCAGTAACGTTTGTCATAGCCAGGATTTTTTTTCTATGAACTATGCGAAAAATTAATGCTGCTTTACATTCATCAGGTGTAAGAATTAACAAGCCTGAATAGATCCTTTGTGTATAACAGTGTCTTATGAAGGTGTGCAACAGAAAGCTAAACACCTTAGAGGGTTGAACGTGTTAACAAATCAGACTCGGCATCTGCAGAAATTCAAATGCACTAATTTTCATAGGTGTTACTGTTCTACTGGAGTTTTACTCTGTATTCTACAACAATTGAAGTGGAATTCTGCTATTTTGTGGGTGATATATTCTTTGCGTCTGTGCTGGCAGAATATAACATCAATTGTGTACTTAAAATAAATGAAATTGAATGGAAGGAATGACAGACTGTAAAAGCACACAGGAGTGCAGCTTCAGTAAAATCGAACAATGGAGTCCAAATATAACCAACACCGTCACTTCAGCTCAGTTTTGAACTGCGTGCTCTGTCCACTTAATGGAACTCCGTGCACATATCACACACATACACAAGTGAAAGTTAATTTTATTTTGTACACTCAGTTCAAATATTCCATTTACTGATTTGTTAGTTTGTATGAAAACGTTGGTAGCATTTCAGGTGTAAGGGCATAAATATCACAGTTCATGATGCATTTGCAGTATGGCTTGGTGGAAAGGTGCAGGGCTCATAACCTAAATTTCATTGTTTTAACTCCCAGGTGGGGCCCTGCTGTCGTTCCTTTAGGCAAGCTGCGTAAACTAAATTGCCTCAGCAAATATCCAGCTGTATAAAGAACAAAAATTATAATGTATTTAGTTTGTTCTGGATAAGCTGTCTGCCTAGCTAATGTAATGTAATCCCGCTTCAAACTGCTATTACAGTAGGAACTGGTATTTCATGACTCTGGCTAAACTGAGATAAGGTAAGAAAAAATATTCTGATTTCATTTATAGTATGCATGAAAGACATGTGGTTGCTATGGCTATGTGCACACAACAATGTACAGCCATATAGCCATGCAAAATTGTTTATAAGAACAATATTTTATCATGTTCATCCACCCACACCCCACCCCCTCTTTACTGTAAACTAATAACAGATGTAACATTTCACTTTTGTTATCAATACTACAGTATGTCTGTAGAGTCTTTTGGAAAATCACATCAATTGCTGTGAATACCATAACATGCAGTAACCACAGCAATAAAATTGATTTTTCAGAAGAATGCAAAACACACTAGTTAACCTACATAATATGTTGATTTGAACATGCAATTGTATGCATTTCATTCAGTTCTAAGGTTCTGACCGATACATCACAAACAAAAACAATAGAAGGAGAAAGCTTCACCAGAGAGAAACCATCCATGGTTAGCAAACATGTCAATATTCTCCCAGAATCAGTGTAAACTAACATCTATATCTCTCTCACACACCTCACTTTGAGCTACCATTAATTAGGCATGCCTGGCTTGTTACCCAATGGCTGGCCTTGGACACATTCACACATCGACATTGACAATCAATTATCCAATTACAAAATAATTTGATATGATAGATCTATATTTTCATAACATTAATGAACACACAGCTGAGGATCCTCAAGATACATTTGCAAACATTAAAAAAACCTATCCAAACAATAAATATAAAATATAAAAACATGCCACTGACCGTCATTAACATCATCAACAAGTTACCACAGTAATTGTGCATAGGTGATGTGGATTGGGGACTTCAGAGGTTATCAGAAAGGAAATAACACTCTTGCACTGTTTTGCTCTGACTGCTTGGTGTCGTAATGCCGGCCAACAGAGTCAGCAGAGGGGGCTTGTCATTGTCATTGTCAAAGCCTTGTCACACAGAAAAATGTAACATGGCTGCCAACGGACGGGTGTCTGGTGCGCTAAAAGGTCAAAGTAGTGTTGTTTTGAGCGACGCTGCCTCTGTGTCAGTACAAGAATCCAGTGATGCCTTTGCTTCTCACGATCAATGATAGCCAGGCAATACAAAATTGCTGACAGGTTATTACTAATGGGCAATAAAGACAATGCAGAGATGTTTCTTTATAGAATCTTCAAACTGAAATGGTGTAACAACATTGTGCACATTAAAACAGAATAATCAGAACAAGGAAGGAGGAAACAGACAAACAGGTAATTTAATCACAGGTTCTGCAAGGAAAGTTTGAGGAAACATTCTACAAATGATATTTTCCGCTATTGTGAAAGACACCCAGATACACACTTGCTGTCAAACTGTTAGATAAATATCCTTATGAAAGGGCGTTTCATAATTAGGATCACAGTAAGGCACTGATAACTTATGGCAGATAATTAGAAAGTTACTTAGATGAGTAATGTATTCCATGCATCACATTTCCTGTCTGACAAAATATAAGACTTCCAAATAATTTTCAAATAAATTTCACTATGAAATGATCCCTGTGAATGCTGAAACTTCTATGTATACTACAAGTAATCTAGCAGCGCGGCCAACGAGGAGGTTAAGTAACCTGCACTGTGTTCACGCACGTCAATTCAGCGCAGGTGCTGCGCAGATTCACAGATCTGTATGCTACATGGATTTCTACAACAGCTTCTAACAGAGACCAATAGCGTCTCCATACAAAATATGGATTAGTGCTTGTACGCAATTCCGGATAGAACATGATAGCCGCGGGTAAACTTGCAGAAAGTGGGGCAAAGGGGAACGCAGACGTCGCGGGACCACATGACAGAAACACACGGCTGCAATTGGCTCTACAATTTATTTTTTCCAGGATAAAGGTTGTTCGGGCATTCAAGGTTTTGGGCTACGTCTGAGGTTTGTGTCTGGAGAGCGACAATGTTGTTCAGCAAGGTAAAACCGAATGCCTTTGTTTAGGCTTTACGTTTGCATATTGTTGTGCTGTAGGTACGGATTCAGCGTCGTCTTTACTGCGAACATTTCTCTCTTTTTCAACCGATATGATTTCCTCAGTGTTGACGTTGCGCTGTCTTGCAAGCAGTAGCGTTATAGAACCACTGCCTCGCAAAATGCGCCAACAACATAGCTTTCACGATTTTTTATGGCTAGTAATGCTTCTAAAATTTGTGTGTGGCGTTAAATTACATGGACACGCATGGTCATGTCCCAAGTAGCCAGCTAACGTATGTTTATAGCTAGTCAGCTAGCTAAGAAAGCAATCACATTCGCTGTGTTTAACAGCTAGCTCGTTAGCTATGCACATACGCTAACCGCAAAAAACGGCCACGCGTGTACACTTTGCTTTTAAACCTAGTTTTAATAAAAGGTAAACGTTACCAAACAAGCCAGTCAGCGTTACCCGAGCATGTTGGCACAATACCCTGTGACAAGCGAAGGAAAACTAGAATGTTTTTTGCCACAAGAGATTGTAGCTTACGTACGCAAAGTTTATGTATGCTCTTGACCGGTACTGGGGTCAAGAGGAGAAACGGCCAAGTTGGCACAAACGGTGATCTTTACAGTGACAGGTATTTTCCTTGATTGTAAGGGCTTATATACTTAAGCGCATTGAAAAATTGGTTCATAACGCCTTCACTTGCACTTCAGCTGGTCTCCTGGATTGGGCCGCAGCGCTGGTGACGGAACGGGGTCACTTCCTGTTAACGCGGTCGCTGTAGTTTTCTGTGCCGCGCCTAAAGGGAGTAACAGTATTGCATACATTCGTATAGGTATTCAAGGCCAGTGTGCAGACCGGACTGAGGCTGCAGAGTACCAGTGCAAAAGCAGCAACCAGCGCTGTGAAAACGTCACATGGAGGATTTTGCTTCGGTGAGTAGAATCCAGCTGGTGTATAACCTGCAATTGCCAGCACATTGACTGTAAAGGAAATGACATCCGATCTCTCTGCAGAGCTCACTGACCAGCAGAAGGAGTTCCAGGAGCTGGCCAGGAAGTTTTCTCGGGAGGAGATTGTGCCTGTTTCCCCAGAATATGACAGGAGTGGTGAAGTGAGTTTTGCAGGTTCTGTGTGCGTTGTTGACGTGAAACCAGATCATGCATTTGTTTTAATATGCATTTTTGTCCTTCTCCTAGTATCCTTTCCCAGTCATCAAGAGGGCATGGGAACTTGGCTTGATGAATTCCCACATTCCTGAAGACTGTGGTATGAGATCATATTAACTTTGTTAGTACCTTTGGCCCCAGCTTCTCAGTCGTTACACCTGTCCTAATTACCTTTGTTACCTGTTACAGGCGGAATGGGTCTGGGTATATTTGATTCCTGCCTCATCACTGAGGAACTTGCGTATGGCTGCACAGGTGTTCAGACTGCCATTGAAGCAAACTCCCTTGGTGTAAGGGCTTTTCATTTCCTCATGTTAAATTTTTTTTTTTTTTTTTTAGTATGCTACAATTGCCCGTTCGTTGTGTTTTTTTTTTTATAATTTTGCTTGGACCCAATAACTTTCACCACCGCAAGTTATGGTCAAGCATTTAAGTGTATATTGTGGCATGTTGAAAAATGGCTTAGTATTAAAACAATTGATTGCATCTTGCTTTGTTTTTACTTGCAGCAAATGCCAGTCATCATTGCAGGAAATGAGGAGCAGCAGAAAAAGTATTTGGGAAGAATGACAGAGGAACCTCTAATGTGTGTAAGTTTCCCTGCATGAGCCAGAGACCGTAGGGTAATTGTAGTAACCCAGTTGCAGGGAACTGACTTGTATTTATGGGGACTTCAGCTCAAAACCTGTGGATTTTCTGCTGCATTTTAATCTTGTGTCCCAGTATCAATGATATTCATTTCTTGTGGGCCTTTAGAGAAATGTGATCAGTCTCATTTGACCTGGTTTTGGAGGTCAGCTAAGTTAAACTGATGTGATTGACAGGCATACTGTGTGACTGAGCCAGGGGCGGGCTCTGATGTGGCTGCGATCAAAACCCGCGCAGTGAAGAAAGGTGACGAGTACATCATAAACGGGCAGAAGATGTGGATCACCAACGGAGGCAAGGCAAACTGGTGAGGTGCAATTTCAGAATCGCAATGGCACAGTACCAGAGGATGCTCTGAATAAGCTGTTGCAGATTTGCGCACCTTTGAAGAGCTGTAGCGGTCATGTGCAGGAGGACTTGTCGGACTCTGCTAATGAGACCCTGAGTCTTATTAATCTGCCTGCATATGTTGCTAGATTGTTCCTTGGCAATGAAATTGCATTCTATGCGCATGCAGGTATTTCCTCCTGGCTCGGTCTGACCCTGATCCCAAGTGCCCAGCCAGCAAGGCCTTCACAGGCTTCATTTTGGATGCAGACACCCCTGGAGTCCAAGTTGGCAGGAAGGTATGAAAACTGGACTGCCCCCAAAATTGTGCTAACAGGCTTTCAGTGACCCTTAGTGACATGCGTGCTCTATTGCATTGTACTTCAAGTTGACTTAATGGTTTTCAACCTTTTGCGCCGCTCCATGCAGGAGATGAATATGGGTCAGAGGTGCTCAGACACACGAGGCATCACTTTCGAAGACGTGAGAATCCCCAAGGAGAACGTTCTGATTGGGGAGGGAGCTGGGTTCAAGATTGCCATGGGGGCCTTCGATAAGACCAGACCACCGGTGAGTTGCAGAAACTTGTCAGGTCTTTTGGTGCATCCCAGTGATGCTGGTTATGTCAGTTTGGGTGTTAAACACTGCACTAGGAGTAGGGTGCCCTGAACACGAGTGCCCTTGGAGTCCTGACTTCCTGTTTGAGTTAGAAATGAAACGGTGCCATCTGTGAGCAGTTGATAAAGTGGCTTTTGTTCTGAAGGTGGCAGCAGGGGCGACAGGACTAGCACAGAGGGCCCTGGATGAAGCCTCAAAATATGCCCTGGAGAGGAAGACCTTTGGAAGGCTCATTGCTGAGGTAAGGGGTCACTACTGCACCCAAAGCAAAGATCATATCATATAAATATTTTTATAAATGTGTAACACTTGCCGATGGTACCAGATTTAAATCTAGTGCATTGTTCCTGGATATAGATGGAGTTTTGTGGAGCTGATTGTTGGAACTGTTCAGGCAAAATGGTACCTGTGTTTTAAGCAAAAGCTGCTGCAGGTTCTCTCTGAGGGTGGGGAAAATGAGGGGGGTAGGGTGACCAGGCATATAACTGTTAATCTGGAAGTTCATTGTGCAGTCTAGAGAGTCTTTCCTTATCTCCCGCAGCACCAGGCAGTGTCATTCTTGCTGGCGGAGATGGCGATGAAGGTAGAGCTGGCCAGAATGGCCTATCAGAGAGCAGCCTGGGAGGTGGACGAGGGCCGCAGGAACACCTACTACGCCTCAATCGCCAAGGCCTTCGCTGGGGACATCGCCAACCAGGTCGCCAGCGACGCCGTGCAGATCTTTGGCGGGAACGGGTTCAACAGCGAATACCCTGTGGAGAAGTTGATGAGGGATGCCAAAATTTATCAGGTCTGTGCACTCAAATGAAAGTGTTTGGGTAAACATTTTGTAAGCCAGATTTGGCTAAATGGATATCCCCTTGAGCTTGTTGCAGATCCCTTATAATACATTATTTTGCAAGTCGTTGTGGCTAAGAGGTTCTGCATAGGCTGCCCCTCCTTAAGGGTTATCCCTTGTAAGAGTGCACCAACACGCTCACTGCTGCTCCCCCCCCCGGGAAGCATTCTAAGGAACCTTGATTTGCACACTGTCCCTTGAGGTTTACATTGCTACTTGCTGCTGCACCTTGTTTGTCCAGTTGATGCCTCTCTGAGACTGTGTTCGAGGCAGCTGTTCAACGAGCTCTCTCTGTTTCAGATCTACGAAGGCACCGCTCAGATCCAGAGATTGATCATATCACGTGAGCATATCGGGAAGTACAAGAACTGAACACTATGGGACCGTCCCTGAAATGTGCAGTCTTCCCTGTTGTAAGGTTTTTCTGTATGTAAAGTATAAATGGATTAATGTTTGAGATGAAGAGTGCAATTCTTGACTAGCATAGTGAATCTCCAGAAGTACTAAGTGAAAGTTGGAAAGGCACTTAACAAGAGATATACATGTTGCATACTTTTTGATTCGAACCAACTTTTTGGCACATGTGAAGCACAGTCTTCCATTGCTGCAGTTTGTAAATATTCATCGACTTCATCTCGCACCACTGTGCAGCCATTTTGAGGGCCTCATATTCCCTTATTGCTTACACTGAAAATTGTGGTCATAAAGGAGTTAAACTGAAAATGATTTACTGCCTGCCAAAGGAGGAAAACCAGCAGAAGGAAGGGCTTTCTGTCAGCTGAAGAGTTTAGCCAGGAGAGATTGCTGAAATGCCAACTGAACAATTTTAGGTGACTAGATATCATTTCATTCCTATAGTTAAATGGTTTGTCCCCCTGCTAATCAGTGGAATCTGCCAGTATATGAACTATCTATTTAGCTGGCAGCTAGAATTTTTCCTTAAGGATAGATGGCTAAGGAATATATATTATTGGACAGCTACCTGTCTAACCAGAGCTCCATCTGTTACCGTCGTAGCTAACGATTGAGAGGCATGGGTACTTCTGCTGCCTTTGCTGGTGAACACATGGCAAGGTATAGCAGTTTTTGTGGTGTGACTGTAGGCTAAATGTCAGGGTCATAGCATTGCTTTGTAGTCCAGCAAAATAAAGTTACTGATGTATCCATCAGCAGACAGCCACAAAGACTCTAATGTTCTAACTACCCCTTGGTTAGCTTGTTGGTTTAAATGGTGCCTGGTTCTGCTGAAAAGTTGTTGCAAGTTGGCATAGCAAGGTTTTGTTGCCACTTTAAGCTGTTGGAAGGTAGCAAGATGGATGAGCAGAAATTCCAGTAGCCAAATGGCTGGCAGAATAGCGCAGCAAGGTAATCAATCGTGACGTTGTGGCAAGTGTATACAGGAAGGAAAAGCCATAACACCCTGAAACCCTGAACCCAAGCATCATTCACCCATTCATCACTTTATTCAGTGGTCTTTCTGTGTTGCTACTTTTTCTGAACAAAGTTGATGTTTTAAATGCAGTGTGTTTGACCTGTTGAGGCTAAAGTAACCATCTGTCCCATTGACTTTCTCTGATTAAAAATGCTAGGTGTGCTTGAAACCTGGGAGAACAGACCTCAAACTGGTGTTCCTAATCCCTGATCTTTTGGCTGAAATGTTGGTTTTGGGTGTCAAACTAAGTGAGCAACCCTATTTCAGCATAGTAGCATGTAACTGTTTTTTCATGGGGTATGACTGGTTATCATTAATGCTGCTCAGGATAACATTTATATAGGAAATTGGTTGCCTTATACTCCATCAGAATGCCTTGTTCCTGTAAAGAGGTTGAACAACCCATGTCTAAACAATGCAGATGAACAAATGAACAGATGCAAGAATTCACTCTTTACCTTTTTCTAATGACACAAAACACCTCAGATTGCTTTTGTTAAATGTATTGTGACTAAATAAATGAATTCTCACCAGTTATGTGTGCTTGTCAAGTATATTAACTGACAGTTAGCTTGCACAAATTTGTCAGTATTTACAACTATATTTTAATGACATGACAGAAAAATCAAATGTCTCAATCCTTTGAAACCTAGGTGCCATATAAATGAAATGCAGACTCGTTGGTAAAGGCTATAGCAGAGCTTAAATTAGCCAGCTGTGGTGTGTTTGGCTTCATGTAGATTAATCAAAGTTGGCATTTTCCACAATTTACATGGTGTATGACAAGATTTTATATTAAAAGGAAATGGGGTCATCAAAGTTTTACGGCAGTTTGAAAAATCCAAGCTCTGACAGGGATGTCATCCCACATCCCATGAGCAGTTTCTGTTGATTCAAAATGGGTGTTCATTAAAGTAAACCGCTTTCCATAGCTCATTCTGAAATGGGCATATGAAGTGAAAAAGTGGCTGAAATTGCAGCCTGAATTTACATGGATAGCAAGGCCAAGATTCAGTTGGAAGGCTGTTTTACACTTTCCTTGAGTGGCTGCATTGCTGTGTCTGTGACGGCTCCCTTCTACCACAGGGTGTCGCTGGTATGTGAGGCTTCAAATTGCTTGAGCCACTGTAGTATTCTAAAGCTAGTGTGTTGCTGCGTTGGACAGCCTCTTCTCTCAGCTCTGAACTATACGTAATGTGTGTCCCAAACTTTCATTTCGAAATGCAAAACTGCTAAACTTAAGTGATTAATTGTAAACCATGCAAGTTTCAGCGGTGCAGGAGGCATACATTGAATGTGTCAGTCATTTAAGTAATAGAAAAGTAATTGGTTATGGTTTTATGTTTGGGTAGAATGAATGTTCAAAAAGCAGAGTTTGAAAACACAAGGGAATTTCATATGCACAAAAAAAGCTGAGAATGTGTGGTGAGCAAACGCATTACCGTGAACATCGATAGCACATTGCTAAACAGACAGGAGAATAAAGAGAGGATGGGTTTCTGCTTCTACATGGTAAACAAGCAGAGAGAAAGGGAAGTACTATATCTGAGTAAAATCGTTCTCTAGGTTTAGCACCTGGGAGGTTTTGTATCCAATAAATAGCCTCAGTATGTCTCTACTTTTGATAACACTTCTGCTCTTGCTCAGACCACAGCTTTCCAGTTACACAGTGGAAGATGGCTGGGAGAACAGTGTGCCACAGGTTTTCTGAATACCAACAGATGACTCATTCCCAACCCAAACAGACATTCTGAAACTAAAAATGAACAGGAATAAACCATTGTGCGGCTTGTCACCTCATTTAATTAATTTCACTTTCCATATGAATGACAGTAACTAATAATTTTGGTAAACCGGTCATATTTACCAAAACACTTGGTTGTCTATGACAGAGAGCTACTGCTTTGCCTGTCATGTGTTAACTGACCCACTGACAGGAAATGATGCCTTTCTGCAGTAAACAACCCAGCGGGAATGAAAAGTGACAGATGACAAGGAGCTGCTGCAAATGTTATCTTGAGTGACCCTTACTGCGCCCACATTACATTGCATTATTGTCGTTTAGCAGACGCGCTTATCCAGAGCGACTTCCGTAAGTTAGTTTTATCATACAGCTGGATATTTACTGAGGCAATTGTGGATTAATGCCTTACCCAAGGGTGCAATGGCAGTTCCCCAGTGGGGAAACAAACCAGCAACCTTTTGGTTACGAGCCCTGCTCATTACAAATTACACCACACTGCCACCACATCCATAATAGTGGGTAATATTTCATTCTTTTAAGTAAAATAACTCGTCATAGGACATTCAGCAATGGGCTCATTCTGTTTTTGTTCTAATGTTGCTGTTTTCCTCTTCCTCTGAGGCAACGGTTCGACAGGGAGGCAACGAAAAAGAGGGGCGAGTCAGACGTTAATCTCGACCTGTGCGAAACGTTTGCGGTGAAATTTCAGTCACCGTTATCCATTTTTGTGGAAAATACCGTTGCACCACAGACTTTAAAGTTAACGTGACACATGTTCGTATTAGGCGGGACACAGTCACACTTTCCTCACACCTCCAGCTCTTTAGAAGGTTTTGTTTTGCAGCCTATTTTCCACTTGTGCTGCCATGTGCTGCAGGTTTTCTGTGGTGTTACATTACTCTGTGTTGCTTATGAGTTACTTATGACCATTGCTTTTGGCTTAGACTACTGGAAAAAATTGAGCCCTCACTCTTACAGGTTGTATTTGAGATAACTAATGGTAGAAAATGTCTATGTGCCAAATATTTAATAGTATTACTGATTAAAAGGTAACTTTGGACCGTCACCTGCATATGTCACAAATGTTAAAAGCTCAGATATTCTGGATACTTCTTTCTTTTTGTGTGTGTGTGTGTGTGTGTGTGTGCGCGCATGTATGAATATACTGTCTCTCCATGTGTGCATGTGTTGGTAGGTGCTGTCTCTGTCTAAATCTTGTATTTTTTCCCCTTGTTTTCTCATTCACTGTGTGTGTGCTCGTAGAGCACCCTGGTTCACCCCGGTTGTAACTGAGAGTGCAATGCATCACTATCTGCCTCCCTATGCTCTCTGCCTTCGCCAGGGCCAGGAAGTAATTCATTTGCAGTGACTCAGGCGGACATTATATCTCTCAGAATCAAATTTACGTTCCCCCTCATGCTGCCAGCTCCAATGTTTCTGCGCTCCAGTGACACAACAGGGCCGGAGGTGATTATTACTCCCATTGGCCCGATGCTGCACTTCCAGCTGGGAGGAGATGTATGGATATACAGACAGACTGAGAGAAAGAATACACACACACACACACAGACATACATGTGCATGTATATATGTAGTGTTCTTTCCATGTGCATATATATATTCTTTCCATGTGCATATATGAGCCCTTGTAAAGATATGATAATGTATGAACTCAAACATGTACTTGACATTTTGGCCCCCTAATAAACAGTAGATGTAGATACACACATACAGTACATAATGGCCTCCAAATATATTTGAACCCTTGATAAATTCATTCAAAAGTTTTCTTCTTGTTACACAAAAGAAATTCAAGCGCACAATCAGTGCTGGGTTGTTCTTTTTGGTGTTTCTGATATTTATATTTTTCATAATACCTGAACTGCCTATGTACAGTATATGAGTATTCGGGCAATGCATCCAAATGTTCCAAAAGTATATCAGAAGCACATTTTGTTCTCAGATTCAGGCAGGGGGTGCTAAAGTCACTGCTTTTTCTCAGAGAAACTACTGGCTGACTTTGATGTGCACAGTGCACGGTGTTAAATAACATAGGGAGAAATTGTTCTGTAAGAGTGGACCACAGCCCCAGTCTTCAGTAGCTACAACCAGGCATTTCTTCATGTCTCCTTTTCACACTTTTCAAGGGCAGTGGAAAATAAAGAATGGTTCGGGTAGCAAAGTGCCCCAGTGGGACATGGGAACAACACCCTCCCGACCGTGGGAATCACCCCAAAGATCCCTGCTCTACATCAAAATTAACTTCAAGGTTAGATCCTCCATGTGCATAGCGAATAAATGAGTATATCGGGCAGAGCTTGTGCCGAGTGAATGATTTTAAATATCTGAGAAAAGATTAAATTAAATCAGGGCACATTGTCCCGCAGAACCCACCCACCTGGATATGCTATATTGGGGAAGATGGCCATGAAAGAAGAACCAAGAGAGCTCAGAAATCCTGAACAGAGTAGAAGTAAAGCTTTGGGGTCAAGCAGCTGCCGATGTCAAGCTAATGTTCGAATTTAAGTTCATCATTTGCAATTATGGTACGTTGCCATGCATGGTGGTCGCTGATAGTGGTCTCCATGCTGAAGTAGAATCCAAAGCTAGGCCTCGCTTGTCACTTTCTCGTGAAAATAAAGGATCTAGAGACTCAGCTCCCAAGAGTTAAAAATAGCCCATTTTCGACTCTTCATGCACAGACTGGTGGGGAATCCCTGCAGTAACTGTGTGGTGGCTGGCCTACTTTCTCCAGTAGTATTTGGCAGTGCACCACAGAGAGGCCTTGTGAAATTCCAGGAGAACAAGTAGGCAAGATATGCGGAGGGTTGCAGGGCCCAGCGGTGGCGGCGGTGGCAGTGGAGGTCCCACAACGCTGTCCCTGCTTTTCAGACTTCTGCATCAGTGCTTTCATCCTCACATCTGCGCATTAGAATTCCCCCTGCACCTTTACGTCCACAGTGTTATCTCCCTTGTGAAAGCCCTTTATCGGGGGGGATGTGAAAGGAAGACAGTAGAATAGTTTACTCTCCCGGAGAGGGAAGACTGACTTCCCAGTCTCCAAAAAGGCATGAGTCAGAGGTAAGCAGACAGCTATGGATTTTTTTACAAAATGAAGGGCACTGAAGATTCACTGCAAGTGCCAGCTGGAACGGGTACAAGGCACTTGCTTGTCCTGATTCTTTTTTTCCTTGTTTAGTGTTTAGACTACAGCTTCAATCTCAACCCCGCGGTTAGACCTCAGCAACCTTCATTTCTGTGTGTGTACGTGCTGTCACTGTAGGGTTGAGTGTCATCACCAGTTTGTAATCTTTGTGGCTGAGTGTGTGTGTTTGTGTTTGTGTGTGGGGTGTATGTCTATGCTCAAAGAGGATAATGCAGACAAATATAATAATAAGTTATTTATCCTTTATAGCACACATAATTGCATTCCTGTAATCAGATTAAACTGTGGAAACGGCTCCCGGTATGTCCTGGGATGCTCTGGTGTCCTGAGCCATGGGCAAGCATGTGCCGCGCTCCGCAGACACTGCAAGAAACTCTGATCCGATGACTCACCCACTCTCACGTTTATTCTTTCAGCAGAGGCACGTTTGGCGTTAGGGCTGTGCGTGGGAGTCTCCGCACCCCTCGCCAAGCTTTTCAGCTCCCCTTCAGATCTGTCATGTGTGCGGTGTGTCTGCTCAGGGAGCCTTTGGCCCGTTCCTCTCCCACGTGCAGAGCAACCCCCGTTTTTTTGGGAGTGGAAGTGGGCGTTTAGCATCCTGTAACATGCACTCAAACCCACAGCTGACCCCTGTACAGGTAAGAGGAGCCTACATGCACCTTGTTCTAATCCTCCTACATTGATGCATTTCTCTCTCTCTCTTTCTCTCTCTCTCTCTCTCACTGTCTATGTTACCCATAATGCACTGCCTTACACACCAAAGAGCAGAAACCTGAGCCTCACAATCTCAAATAAATAATAAGCGTGTGCATGAATCATTCAATCTTTTTTTGCAAAATCAGACACCAAAGAGGCAAAATGTGATGCCTCATCTTTTCAGCTTAGGTGAGACTGTTTTTTTAGGTAACTTTGTTGCTTTTAGAGGGAGTTCTGCAGGGATTATGTTAGACTTTGCTTACAGTGGAAATGGAAGTTCTGTCAGGCTTCCAGGATACATGTTTTGTTGCTGATCCTGATCTATTTCAACAGGGAAACAGCCTGTACTAGACGTTTGTACCCGTTTGTTGCAGTTAGAGGGCACGACTAATAATAGACGAGTCATGCCTGAATCTGCTGTTAAAAAAGCTTGCGTCACACTTTGCTTCCAAAGAATAATCCCTGTTGTCTTGTGACTGATGTTTTAAAAGACTTGAGGGTGTGTTGAAATATTCACCTAGAATTTGAAGGGAGCAGTAATTAGTCTTGCATCTTTGAAGTGTGTCGTATGTGTGAATATAAGCCAGAAGCTTGAGGCAGAGGAAAATTAAGAAAGCTACCTCTCTCCCTGAGGTGGTTTATATTTTGACTGTGGAATTGCTCTACCCATTAGCTGTAGTGGCACTCTGACTGATGACGTGTGAGGAAATTTCATCACATATCCCGCAAAGCACGGCCACACTGAGGTAGAGGTTTATGGTAACGAACAGCAGGTAAAAAGAAGTCAAACTCTTTGACATTGTCTTCAGGGTGGTAAGACACCCTGTCCACATTGAGGGATGGCCACAAAGAACCAACTCTGTGTGTGTGTGTGTGTGTGTGTGTGTATGTGTGTGCGTGCGTGTCCTTGATTTAGACAAAATCTCTAACGGCTCTGAGGTATCCACATCAAAGGAAGAAGGGAATTCCTAGCCATAGGTCCCCCAATAGCAGGTGCATCCTAGACCTCCCTGACCCCTGAGGGTTCGCCTGTGGTCACCTGCCCAGACAGCTTATTACTATCCCACTTGTTACTTTCTAATTATTATAATGGTTGTTCGGTTGTTGTTGATAATAATATTAATGTACAGTATTAATGTATATATTTTCTGTTCTTTTTCTATCATGAAAACTACCATAGTAACAGTTTGTGTGCTATGCATTTCTCTCCCTAAAAGACAGCATGTCTCCCACCCTCCATACCTGCCATGTCATGTATGTTGACAGACGTTTTCCTGCACTAACTTTCTGCCTTGTCAGACACTGTTGGTTTGGCGCTGGTGGTGACCCTGCTGGTGCGGTCCCCTGGTATCAGTGCTGAGGTATAACCCTGGTACTATAGAGGTTCCTCCCATTTGATTCGAGTCCTGTCCTCCCTCTCTGCCTGTCAGAGACAGACGCTTTGATCTGTGTGAACTCAAGCGTCTCCAACTGCTCTGGCATTTACTGTGTGTCTGCATACAGAGCCCCCATCACTCAGCCAGGCAGGAGAGCTCCACAACAGCAAGCCTGCTGTGTCCCTCCAGGGCCCCTGATTTCCGCATTTATAACCCTGTCACCCGCGTCTGCTAAACCTGGCTGATTCCAATGGTCCAACTTAAACAGCAATTCTGCGTTGATATCTCTCAACTTTATTCTTCTTTATTAACAAATGGCTAACTGCAATAGAGAGAATAGGAGAGAATTTTTTTTTTTTTTACAGAAAATAGCTTTTTCCTTCCTGCTTCCTTACACAAAAGTTGCCATTTACACGTTCATCCTTGCACCAGTTATCACTGTGGTGAGTCAAAGGAGGACAGAGTCAGAACGCTCCCCCTGGGAATCGTTCCACTATGTCCCATAATGTCCCAGATGGCCAGGTTACCACGTTAACAAATGGCCCAATTTGAGGCGGTAATCTGTCTTTACCTGTCCTTAGCAAATCCCCCTCCCATGCCCCCAGAGGGGTTTATCCTCATATCAGGTACAGCAGGTAACCTAACAGCACTGTTCTGGGTGAAGTCTTGTCTGGGTGGAGCCGGTACACCATCCACTGCAGGCACCTGTGGCAGTGATGGCATTCTGTCGGGTTTAATCTTTGTGATCTCTGACTGAAACCCTCAGTCTCACCCTCTCACAGCTGTGCGCATACACACACACACACACACACACACACACACGGGTAATGTTTCACTGCAGACCTGCTCTTACTTGCAGGGGAGCGCTTGTGCATCTCATTTGTAAATGCCAGTCAGACGGACAAGGCTTACGCGCAGCATATATAAACAGACTTGTGTTTCAGATGCTTTCTCGGGGTTATGTCTGTTGGTTTAGCATTGTTCCATCACAAAGGCCCTCAGCAAGGGGAGTCTCATGACAGATACTGGCCTCCCCTCACAGCAGTACAGACAGTCTGAGCAGAACAGGGAGACAGCTTGTTGTTAGTGGATGCAATGCGGGCCCTCTTAGAAACGGCACAACACTCTGTTGGAATACATGGCGCACCCTGACGAGATATATTTGTACCTCCAGTGCAAAACAGCAACTGGGACAGAAGCTGAAAAGACTGCCAGCATTAGAAAAGCCGTGAGACTCGCTTGGCCTTTCTCCAGATATCAGAGCACGTCACACGGATGGCAGACAGTCCTGGTCGATAATTGTCACTGGGACAAAGTACACAACCTGTAGTGATCCAAATGTTGCATTGTCTTAGCAGACCAGTTACAGAGTATAATACAAACTTAATAATTAGCTGGTAAATTTTAATCGCCAAGCTTACAACCCTTGTATGTTTCAGAAAAAAAAAATCTCAATCCAGAGTGTCATCCTTTCATTTTCAGAAGACAAGAACACATTATCGATTGCGTTAAACCTGAGCAAACTTCTTAAACATTTTTCCACCCGCCCCCTCAGTTTGAATGCTAAGATCGTGATTTAGGACCTGCGCATCCGCCTTTGATGATCGGCTCCGGCAAGCATCTGCTTTGCATTTTGCCCGTTTGCGTCCCTGCAACGCTGCAGTGTGTGCGAGAGAGAGAGCAGGGAAAACAGAATCTTGTGAAGTGGGTGTTTTTTTAGGTCATCGTTTGTGGAATCGTTTTCGACTGCGCAGTTCCTGCCTGATGAGGCTCATCCTCTGGAATAGTTACATAACCGCTAACGTTTTGTACCCAGAGCCCGTCTCCTACAACCTCTCCCCCACATGAAGTGTGTCAGAGCAGGGAGAGAAAATCCTCCAAAAGGGCTTTATTCATATATTTCCCCAGATTACATCAGATAATACCATAATGCCCGGCCGCTTTGTCATGAGCTGGAAATGCCGGGCCAAACGCTGCACCCACTTTAACAAGAGTATGAATGTGATCCTCTCTCAGCAAGCAGTCTCTCCCTCTCTCTCTCCCTCTCTCTCCCTCTCTCTCTCTCTCTCTCTCTCTGACTTCCTCCCTTTCTCTCCCTCTCTGTCCCTCTGTCTGTTGCTCTCTCCCTCTCTCTCTATGTCAATATATCTGTCTGTCTATCAATCACTCTCTCTCTCTCTCTCACTCACACACACAGGCCTGTCCTCACAATGTTGCAGCCCAGAAACCCATGAATGCATGGTGCAGTACACACAGCCTGAATACTGAGCATTGAGGCTTTATCAGGGTTTATCTGTGTCTATCCCCATGGTGAAACAGCGCTTAAAATGCGCTCAGACATGTTCAGCAATTGATGCTGCTATGATTATTTTAGTTTTATCTGTCAGTGGCTCTTTGAAATTATTTTTAAAGTTTCCCTGGAGCAAATTGATAAGGCTGATAAGGTGTCTTGTGAGACGTATGAAGGAAGTGGATGGCTTCAAGGTTAATTTAAAAAACCTTGGTAGAACAAATCAACACTTTCTCTTTGTTTTTTAATTTTGTGACCGTCATCTGTGTGACAATTCACAGTTAAATCCTAAAGTAATGCACCTACTTAGTCTAAAATAAAAGACTTCAGTAATCCACCACATGTTTTTATCAGTCATCCCACTCTCCATTGTCTTCCATCCAAGAAACATCAAAACAAAGATTTTAGCACAGGGCCTTTCCAAAACACACAAGCGGTCCAGCACCAGCTCTATCACGGCTGTACTCCAAGTTCAGACACAGATGTTCTTTCAATTGTGACTTGCATTGTGAGGTAGGGATCTGACTCGTTCTGATGTCACAAACGCCCGACTTGCCAGACTTGAGCCGCGCGGAACGTGTGTGGGAGGAGCGGGGATGATGTGTGGTATCTAAGCATCTAGAGAGAATTCCAAAACACAGCAACTGCTATCTAGCAGGAAGCAAGTGCAACAGATGCATTGCCTCTGGTGGTAAACAGGCACAATATTAGCCTGTGACTGTCACAGCAGACGCCATGTTGATGATGACAAATGCTGACCATCAGCCTTGATATTTTCAATCCAATGAAATGTCAATGCGTCTGCTCCAAAAGATATTTTGTCCTGTTCTTGCTAATAGCTGTGAATTTGTTGTGGGTATAAATGAGTTTCATTTGATACTGAGTATATGTTACTTGGTCATTCGGTTCCTAATGAGAACTAATTCTATTAGAAAATATGACATCTTCATCGATCGGGCTCTGAAAGTATTACAGATTAGTCTTGTGAGGGCCATTGACACGGCATGTGCCTGGTAAATCCAACTGGACACTTTCCCTGGGTCTTATTTTTAAATTTCTGCCCTTTTCCAGAAAACTTTCAATTAGTTTAAAGCTCCAGTTATATGGACATGCTAAATGGGAAATGTTAGATGGAGCTAATGATCATTTTTCAGAAGAACACTTCTAGGAAGCGTTTAATGATCTCACCAGTGTGCAAAAATAAAGTATAATGTCCTGTGCGGGCCTGCTGGGATTAACGGCTCTGGAGATGGGATTTATTTTTAGAGAGTGATGGATGAAAAGGACCGGAGAGGACGGCACGCGTACTGGGCTGCTGTCAGACGGTCGCTGCGCGGAGGGGCGGGGCCAACGTCTGAGCTTCTCCTAAAGTATCTCCACTGCGTTCCCTTTTCCTGCTGACCAATCCCTGATAGTTTCCCTCTCCCTGTTGCGTTTTGTAAACAGCTCCCTAATCCAGAGCCTAACATGAGGTTGAAGCACATATCCGCCAGGCTCTGTGCATATGGTTTCAGGATGCTGCTCATTGCTGCAATTGTGTATCATGATAGCTGATACAGCTATGCTTTCTGCCGCTTTAAAACTCAGAGAAGACAATCTCAGAGAAATTGTCGACAAGGTATTGACACCCTACAGTTCTGGTCTGGATGGATGCAGTTGAATTGATTTTGCATCCAAACAGTGGCCTGAGTTCTGTAATTCTGTAATAGATACTGCTGTGCTCACGGACCAGTCTGATGACTGACCTACTGCAGCTGCTGTGGATGAGAATATGTAAGGAGTGGAGACAAGTATCCGAATGTAAGCTGACAGGAGTGTATGTGTGAGTCTCTTTCTATGCAGTCTATCTTTCTGCCTGTTTCATCCTTCATTTTTGCACCGCCCCATATTGATCTCAGCGGATTTATTTTCCTCCAAATGTGTTGCTTCTCTGAGTCTTTTCTTTTTTTCCCTGATCTACCAGGCTTGACTTCAATAACAGACTGCAAATAACTTCTCCTCTAATTACTCACAGCCCCCGCCAATGTCACTCACATCTGTGAATTAGAATCTGGGAAAGGACGCGTGTCCACACCGTGTGATTCTTTTACCCATAATCCCCTCCTCGGGGGCTGTACTAATGAGACACCCGGTCACACTGTCCCCGCACGGATGACGCTTTTTCTGTCCTCGGCCACCGCTGTTACTGATGTCAACAGGATGTAACAGGAAGTGACATTTGCTGTTATTGGTGAGAAGATGTGCACTGAAGCATAGGCAGGTTCGTCAAGCCCCCCACGGGCTGCAGGCTGGAAGACGAACCCACAGAAACGTGTTTGCTAGGCCGGTCCCACACACTGAAGGCAGCAGCCATTGCTAACTGGCAGGGTGGCATTGGTAGGTGTCAAAGGCAATAAATCTTTATCGGTGTGAAATAGTTACATACTGCTCTCAGTATAAGGTGACCATTTCTGGCCAGACATTGACTGAGCAGATGATTTTTTAGAGAGGATAGTAATTTTAGACTAAAACAGATTTTGGAGTAAAACAAACTTTTGATTCTTCAGGTGACTCCATATCTGTGGGGCAGCATCCTCCCCATGTCTGTAACATCTTTTTCCTGAGCTCTGGGCATCTCACTTCTTGGTACTCCATCTGCATTACAACTTATGTATAATCTACATCCCTGTTATTAAATTTTATTTTGTATAATGCGTTTGTGGAGGTTTCATCACATTGTTGCTGCTACAGCAGTATGCTAACATTGGAAGAATATTATCTGTGATTATAATGTTCAGGAAGGTTCTCATTAATTCTACAGCACTGTTCTTTCAGAGCAATCACTAATTACTGGTATTCCAAAGTACTTCTACCAGAGCTTTGTACTGCAATTATCATTCATAAACCCTGACCCGTCAGGTGATCCTGCAGTTTCTTCTTTACAGTAATTGGTAATCACAGCTTCAGTTTCACTTGGACAGAACAGTCACACTTTGTCTTACATGACAGCCACTTAGAGCCGCATTGCACTTATGCATTGTACCGTAGCCAGTTGGTAATAATTCATCATTTTGCGGCATGCTGTATCACATTATTGTCATTTAGCAGACGCTCTTATCCAGAGCGACTTACATACAGTAGGTTACAATTTTATCAACAATTTTATTTATACAGCTGGACATACTGAGGCAATTGAGGGTTAAGTACCCAAGGGTACAGCAGCAGTGCCCTAGCAGTGAATCAAACGAGCAACCTTTTGGTTATAAGCCCTGCTCCTTTCCACTACACCACAATGCTGTCCCCCTCATCATATCATACCATACAGCAGTCTTAATTACAATGGACAGGATGATGGGAAATATATCAGGTAATCCCAGTGCAGTTCAGTAATGTTATGGGGGAAATCCATACACATGCCTGAGGAGGGTTAGCAGTGCCTTTGAGTCCTGACAGATGGTGACCCGTGGCATTAATATAAGAGGCCAAGCCCTGGATCCAGTTAGTAAACTGAGATCAGTGGATTCAGCAGAGGCCTGGAGGAGGTGGAGATTGCACCGTAGTTCATCCTCTGAGTTGTTCTAGCTCTTTCTCTGTGAGCCAGTCTTCAGAGGCCCCTCCAAAGTGCTCCTCTGTCTTCAGCTCCATTACAAGCCAGGAAGCCAAATCCACTTCAGGAAAAGATCAGCCACCTCCTAATCTCCTACGAGCGGCGGATTCAAAGGCAATCAGCAACAATAACGAGGGTGGTGGTGTTCACTCCATTACGAACAAACACAGTAAAGTCAAAGCCTGCAGGAAATCTTTCTGCTCTGTCTCTCCATAAATTCTGCTGGGAAAGTCCTTTATGAGAACAGCATGTTCTGTAATGAAAAATGCCCTCTAGCTTCAGTGAGTGGAGAATATATAATTTCCAAGTGTGAGTAAGAAATCAAGTCTGTTGCAGGCGCTTTGCCTTACTGAGTGTTAAATATAGGCTGCTAATGCCTTTCCCAAAAAGTGAACGTGTCCTTGCAGGTGACACAGATTGCCCATCCCATCACCCCAGCGATGCGACCTTTCTCTCTATCAAGGCCTTGATGTCCAGCTGAAAGCAGGCCCAATATTAATTATTCACCCCTCATCTTTTGGTAATGCCACAGTGAGTTCTCCTTTCTTCTTAAATTTGTAATGACCCCAGCCGTGCAGTTCACTCTGTGTTCAGTATAGCATGTATGTGTTTTTCATAGGGCCTCATAAATGCTTACGATTCATGTATGAAATATGTGCGTGTTTGTGTATTTATGCTGTGCTCTTTATTCCCACAGCTTCCGGGAGAGTGTGGATGTCGCCAGGGTAACCGAGAGAGAAGGCAAGCCCAGGTGGTTGCTCCAGGGGTTCCTTGTGGAGCACCAGTCATGTAAATGTTTGTTCCAATTGTAAGTTAATGCTGGTATTGCAGTGTGTGTGCATGTGTGCCACGCACTAAACAGCAGGCCTAATGAAGATGAGTATTTTAACTCACTGTCAGATGGACTGCTATGGTGAGGTGTGTCTGTGTGTGTGTGCAAGTGTGTCTGTGTGCATGCGTGCATGCATATGTGAGCGTGTGTGTGTGTGTGTGTGTGTGTGTGTGCTGCCTCAGTGCAAGTTTTAGATGAGGTTATTTGCTGCAAGATGCCTGTTTTCGCAGTGCATTTCATGTGTCCCTGAAAAGTCACTGGACTGTGAATGTCGTTGCTCTGAATGTCCTGATGTTCTCTGGCATCCTCAGTGTGTGGGATGTAGGCCTGAGCCAAGGAGTAAGCAGGACCAGATTAACGGTACATTGCAAAAACAGATCACCTACTTTTAATACATAGTTTCCTTGCCTCCAATTCAGCACATTCAGCATTTCTCCACGTTCACATTAGTGTGATATTTCTGAGAACTTGGTAGCTGTAAATCTGTATTTTAATTGCAGACTATTCCATTATTATAAAACTATATGTACCTATGCCCACACTGTGCTGTGTTTATCAAGCTCAGTTTTGTGGAATATGAAATTATTAAGATATCATATTTGATGCCTTAATGAAACTGAGGTTTTCAGATGCCTCCTTGGACTTTATGGCTCTGACCTCTAGCCAAGGGACAGAATTCAAAATATTGAAAAATCCAGACTGCAGGTGCTTCCTGCAACTAAATCCACTCAGAATGAGAAGTATGCAAAGGTGCTCTGTAAAGTCACCCCTCTGTAGGAGCTGAACTTCTCATCAAAATTACCCCAGCTTCTGAAAAACATAATCCAGCTGGATTCATGTGCATTCATGTGTAGAGAAAGGCCATGCTGGGAAACAGGAAAACCAGATTGTGCTGGGCAGAGCTGGACTTTCTGGACACAAAGAGGCAAAGTCGTCAGTGAGATGAAATACCAGGCTTCTTTAGAAACGCAGAGATCAGTGTGCTATTGTTACACAAAGATGCATTTTATTTCTCCTTTGAGACTCCTTTGGAATGGAGACATAAAGTACTGCTGCAGCAGACCCACTCAGTGGAGGTGGAGTTGCATTCTGAAAAAATCGCTATTAAAAGCGTTATATGCAATCAAATGTGACTGATTGATTGATTGGTTGGTTGGTTGGTTGACTGATTGATTGGTTGATTGGTTAATTGATTGTGTTCTGACAGCACCTGTCTCCCTGACTCCGTCTACTCTGTGCCACCCTGGTTCTCTGGAAACACTGATCCCACCTGTGACACACTTAGAAGATCAAGCTCAGGTGCTATGAGAGAATGTTCCTTGCTATGTACTTGGCTGTTCACTTTCCTCAGTGACTACTTGCACATCTCAGGTGGACACACTCAGGGACATTTAATTAACTGCTCGTTCATCAAGGTCATTCCCTTGAGCAGCTGGACGATGTCTGA